>NW_018408751.1:640155-657564 GCF_002113885.1 Mizuhopecten yessoensis | reverse complement strand
ACTTGCCGAAACAGTGTCCGCTCGATATCTCGAGTAATTATTAACGGATTAACTTCAAACTTCACAACAAGGTTAATTACCATGAAACCACGGACAAGTTCGATAACCGCCATTATCCGACCATAATTACTGGAGTTATTACCCTTGGTTTCATTAATGCGATGCATGCGTTCCATGATGTTGTATTGCACTCATTGATCTACCAGTTATGTTGAATGATTTCTCTTTTAATATCACTTACTCACAAATACTTCATATATTTCAATCATACAAACAACTGCTCATTCAATGTGTGACGGGCGTATTATATACCGCTCGCGGTAACCTTGTTTGTAAATAAATATGTACTGTTTAAAATATGTAGTCAAGCACCACCAATGAAGGGGACAACATACATATTTGTACATAACTTCACACAAGGAAACGGTTAAAACCTGTATATTACTTGAATCAAGACAAATAAATAAAATGCAAATTAATAATGTTGCTGATAAAAAGCATATTCATGTCATTAATACATATTTTTAACAATTGGATAAAATGTATATCTACCAAAAAAAATTTAAAATGCATATTATAACCTTGTTGAACTAAGTATTTAAAATGTTGATAAATATTCATATCTTTGATCAAATGCATATTTTTGACATCTTTAAATACAATTATTTACATTATTGATAAAAAAAATATTTATGACATCTATCAATTCATATTGTATGACATAGATAAAAAATGCATATTCATGAAACAAACAAAATACATATTCATGAAACAAATAACATACATATTCATGTGACAGCAAGCATCATAAAAGTACTGAACCCATAAATTCATGTGTAATGTGAGAGATACTTGTCCTGTATAACCTGTAGACCATTATATTGTTATATATATGTTTTTCTGTTGTTGTATGTCTATACCAATTCGTATTGATTTTGCGCCACTTATTCAGCAGCAAATGCAAACGGGTATAAAATATGTATAATGGTGGCCCATGGGTGCATTCCCTGGTACAATGGGATAGGTATTACACTGTACGCTGTAGTGAGTAACTAGAGATCCGAGCCGAGTCTGTCTGATCTCAGAAGTCAACCACAGATCAATGATTATACAGACCAGTTAGTCACTCCTTCTGTGATTCAGAGTTGACTGCAGCGTCTCGGTGAGGGATCATTTCGCTGAAGCCAGACCAGTACTGTTTAAGGAGACTATGTAGCTCTTGTATTGATTCTGTGGAAGTAGTCACAACCATATCCCATCAAACATTTCTATTACATCACAAGTGCTAGCTAGGCAAGCCCAATATTAACACATTAGCAGGTCCTCTACTGTATTGGCTTAGTGGCTATATCAAAACAAATGGTGTGTATTTCTTGAAAACAATTCAGATCTTTTCATTGTTCATTCAGTTTTATCAACACTTGAAAATATTTGGAAAAAGACTTTCTAAATATTACTTCTGTTCCCTCATGAAAATACTGAGGTTTATGTTGTGACCGATGTCCGTTCCCTTTGTCCATTTTCATACTTCTCTTTCTTTCTTACCGCCCTCTGAAACTAGTGTATTACTACCTAGATGTGTTGCATGCTGACTATTCAGTTGAGGTCAAGGTCAATGTTTAAGGTCAAAAGCCAACATTTTGTTGACCCTGCCTCCATCTTCGTCATGGTTATCAGATAACAAATACAATATATGTACCTGTATGAACTAGTGTTAATGCTCAAGTACTTTAATACTATGACGGCTAGATTAATGTTTCCAAACAGAAAACTTCAGAATGAGTTTAAAGAATTCTTTGATAAAATAGAAACAAATTCAAATTCCTTTCTATCATGTCATCAAGAATTTACGTAAATTATTATTAGAAAAATGATTTATTTCAAAGACTGTTGCGATGTTTTCGATGATCCCATTTTGATGCTGTGTTTTGTCTTCAGTGCTAAATCACAAACATGTCTGGTTGGTGTTTCAATTCTGACGTCACATGGGATGTTAATTACAAGCCGACTTACGCAACATCTAGGACGTGTGGTACTTATTCACTGCGTAGTATCACAGGCCACATTTAAGTGATAATTACATGCATAATAGATTTTAATTCACATGACCAAAAGGTTTCATAGGTATAACCATTGTTTTGTCTTAGACACTAATTAAAATAGCTTGGCTTGGTTATAATGTGTCGGTATTTGCCTCAGACAGCTCCTACGCATTGCCGGAAAAGGAAGCCGAAGAAGGCAGGCAAATATGTAAGGATTATTGATCGAAGCACGGATCATCGCTTGTTGAAGCTGAAGCAAATTTATATCCCTGCGTTTGAGAGGGTCAGGTATAGGTTACGAATGTATATCTCACGGTAAACAGACTGTCGGAATGTCTAGATTCATTTAGTAGAAGGTCAACAACCATTCAGGGATACAACAACAGTGGATCAACCTATTAGAATATGAAAGGTTCGGAACTGATTGTCACGATCCGTCAGCCATCAACACCATATGCCGAATTAATAAACAATGAGCAACAACAGGACTGCATGAACTTGTCAATCAATCGATAACAGCAAATCTGAAAATTGAAATAATTTCAAGAAGTTGAATATATATACATAAATGTGTATTGATTAAACAAGAATTTAAAAAAGAAATAAAAAAAATAAAAAATTGTGATGATTGCTGATAAATAAACATCTAAGGTCAGTGTTGTTTATTTTTGTAAATTCTCATTTTGTTTTTGAAATGCAATTTTAATTCATTTTAATGATCTGACCTCGTGATCTTGTTGTAACATAGCATGCAGACCTCTAGGCCTGTCGTTCGTGATTTAGACTAAGAAATCCACAATTTATATAATTGTCCGTGATCTAGATAAAACAAATCAATATTGCACGATTATTTATGGTTTTAAGCTATTATCTAGGCCAATTGACTGCGTCATATATAAACCACCTTGCAACACAAACAAGATAACATTAGTCTCTTAAAATAACAGGGTATTGCCGGGACACATACTTGTTGTCCGATAAAAGACGGACATGAACTGCGTGCATGCCTCAACAATAACCCTAACCTCTGACATTTCCTGGAGCTGTTTACTCTGGCCAGCATGGGGCTTATTGCAGTAATCAACCTCCCCGGGTGTGACAGTCAGATCAGCCGATTTATCTTGTTGCAGGCGACACTGAAATCGACCGTATTACAGTCATTAAGATGTATCCAAGATTCTGTCAGTCTGGCACTTGGACTCTGTAATTCATTTACTAGTATCGAGAAGTTTGATTTTCAGTGTATTTTGCCTCAGAATATTGATTTGCATAAGTTAAATTTCGGGGAAAAGACCTGACGTGACATTTGTTATATTTCCTTTTATAAATAAATATTCATAAAGACGTTGGTCCTCACAATTAGAATACCATCATGTGTATCCTTACAATTTAGTGTAACTGTATGTAGACTTCAACCTAAAGTAAAGTTCAGCCATATGTAGACTAAAACCAAAACATAAGGTGAAGTTATGTGTAAAATTAAACCTAAACCTACAGTTTAGTCATATGTTACTGAGACTAAGCCTGAAACAAGAAGTTTAGCCTAAACCTGAAACATAAAATTAAGCCTTAACCGAAACATGAAATTTACCCTAAGCATGAAACATACAATTTAGCCTTAACCTGAAACATAAAGTTTAGCCTAACTCAGAAACATAAAATTTAGCCATAAGCCAAATATATAGAATTAGGCTAAACCTGAAACATAAAATTTAGCCCTAACCCAAAACATAAAGAATAGCCTAAACCTGAAACATGAAAGTTAGCCTTAACCCAAAACATAAAGTTAAGTCTAAACCTGAAACATAACATAAAGTTAAGCCGAAACCCAAAGCATGAAATTAAGCCATATTAAAATTTAAACCTAAACATAAAATACAGCCATGTGAAGTCAGATCCTTACATAAAGTATAGTTATAGAGTGACGCGTACAGAAAGAGAACAGGGTAGGGGAGACGTGAGTACAGTGTAAGAGTGACACAGACAGAGAGAGGACGGGGTATGGGAGACATGAGTACAGTGTAAGAGTGACACGGACAGAGAGAGGACGGGGTAGGGTAGACGTGTGTACAGGGTAAGAGTGACACAGACAGAGAGAGGACGGGGTAGGGGAGACGTGAGTACAGTGTAAGAGTGACACAGACAGAGAGAGGACGGGGTAGGGGAGACGTGAGTACAGTGTAAGAGTGACACAGACAGAGAGAGGACAGGGTAGGGGAGACGTGAGTACAGTGTAAGAGTGACACAGACAGAGAGAGGACGGGGTAGGGGAGACGTGAGTACAGTGTAAGAGTGACACAGACAGAGAGAGGACAGGGTAGGGGAGACGTGAGTACAGTGTAAGAGTGACACAGACAGAGAGAGGACAGGGTAGGGGAGACGTGAGTACAGTGTAAGAGTGACACAGACAGAGAGAGGACAGGGTAGGGGAGACGTGAGTACAGTGTAAGAGTGACACAGACAGAGAGAGGACAGGGTAGGGGAGACGTGAGTACAGTGTAAGAGTGACCCAGACAGAGAGAGGACGGGGTAGGGGAGACGTGAGTACAGTGTAAGAGTGACACAGACAGAGAGAGGACAGGGTAGGGGAGACGTGAGTACAGTGTAAGAGTGACACAGACAGAGAGAGGACAGGGTAGGGGAGACGTGAGTACAGTGTAAGAGTGACACAGACAGAGAGAGGACAGGGTAGGGGAGACGTGAGTACAGTGTAAGAGTGACACAGACAGAGAGAGGACAGGGTAGGGGAGACGTGAGTACAGTGTAAGAGTGACACAGACAGAGAGAGGACAGGGTAGGGGAGACGTGAGTACAGTGTAAGAGTGACACAGACAGAGAGAGGACAGGGTAGGGGAGACGTGAGTACAGTGTAAGAGTGACACAGACAGAGAGAGGACAGGGTAGGGGAGACGTGAGTACAGTGTAAGAGTGACACAGACAGAGAGAGGACAGGGTAGGGGAGACGTGAGTACAGTGTAAGAGTGACACAGACAGAGAGAGGACAGGGTAGGGGAGACGTGAGTACAGTGTAAGAGTGACACAGACAGAGAGAGGACAGGGTAGGGGAGACGTGAGTACAGTGTAAGAGTGACACAGACAGAGAGAGGACAGGGTAGGGGAGACGTGAGTACAGTGTAAGAGTGACACAGACAGAGAGAGGACAGGGTAGGGGAGACGTGAGTACAGTGTAAGAGTGACACAGACAGAGAGAGGACAGGGTAGGGGAGACGTGAGTACAGTGTAAGAGTGACACAGACAGAGAGAGGACAGGGTAGGGGAGACGTGAGTACAGTGTAAGAGTGACACAGACAGAGAGAGGACAGGGTAGGGGAGACGTGAGTACAGTGTAAGAGTGACACAGACAGAGAGAGGACAGGGTAGGGGAGACGTGAGTACAGTGTAAGAGTGACACAGACAGAGAGAGGACAGGGTAGGGGAGACGTGAGTACAGTGTAAGAGTGACACAGACAGAGAGAGGACAGGGTAGGGGAGACGTGAGTACAGTGTAAGAGTGACACAGACAGAGAGAGGACAGGGTAGGGGAGACGTGAGTACAGTGTAAGAGTGACACAGACAGAGAGAGGACAGGGTAGGGGAGACGTGAGTACAGTGTAAGAGTGACACAGACAGAGAGAGGACAGGGTAGGGGAGACGTGAGTACAGTGTAAGAGTGACACAGACAGAGAGAGGACAGGGTAGGGGAGACGTGAGTACAGTGTAAGAGTGACACAGACAGAGAGAGGACAGGGTAGGGGAGACGTGAGTACAGTGTAAGAGTGACACAGACAGAGAGAGGACAGGGTAGGGGAGATGTGTGTACAGTGTAAGAGTGACACAGACAGAGAGAGGACAGGGTAGGGGAGACGTGAGTACAGTGTAAGAGTGACACAGACAGAGAGAGGACAGGGTAGGGGAGATGTGAGTACAGAGTAATCAGACAGACCAGGGAGACAACAATGCATATCTTTCATTTTACGCAGACAATTAAGAAAGGAAGGATGATCCAACTTCGCAAAATATTGAAGAGACCTTTTAAGGCAACAAAAAAGCAATCACAAGCACAGAAGAAGGCAGTGCGTGAGCGTACCATTTCCTGTACAGTGATTGGTGGAGGGCTGCGTAGCTTCGGTACAGCACGAACCTCATCAGCACCAATCAATAAGATAGCCGACCTGACTCTCGCTTCACTGTTCATACAGTTCACTTACTGGTGTATTTTTAGCTTGCTGAATAGTAATCTTTCTATAACAACGCAACAGGCGCTTTCAGTATTGCCTACCAGGCAGAATAAGCCGACATCTCGAGGGAAACGTTGGTCACGCACTTTCAGCTTGTATAGTTTTCTGTGACAATGTTTTTTATGGACAATGACGTATCAGATGTACATTGTAATAAACTTCCAAAAACATACAATTTATGGTTTGTACAATGTATCGGAGAAACGATGTATCAATTGAGCACTGTATTGCATGAACATTGTAATACACATACAATGTATCACACATACAATGTTACGATGTATCACACATACAATATATCACATAAAACAATTCAAATGAACAATGTATTAATAATAATAATGATATACATAATTTGATATAGCACCATATCTAGCTAACATAAGCCACTCTAAAGTGCACTTTACAGTACATAGATATACATTAATCAATACAATTTTGAGGAATTTGCAGGAGCTGCCTTATCAGGTGTTAAGCACTAGTACTATACCACCTGGCTTATACCTCCCTATGTGTGTATGCCTGTGTAAGCAAGGACAAACTAAAATGTCGGCACTTCCTTAGACTATAGTCGGAAGAGACGGGGAAGATCTCAAAACCAGATTATTTATATTTTTTTTTTCTTTCTTAAAATCTCAATTAAAAGCTTTTTAACTTGCACTGTCAGCTTTAAGGAATTGGTTTCTATTTAGGTGAGGTTATGGGGTGATATAACTCCAGTTGAGCACATGTAAATTGAATAGATAATGAAGTGGTCAGATTAAAATTTATTATGCTTAACTGGAGTTATGAACTCATTTTTTTTTTTTTGTGAATGGTTCATAACTATTTTATAAATTAGATTAATCACAACATATTAACACATGATTGGTTCAATGAACGTAACAGCCTGAAATTAACTCAGCCTTGGATTGAGGCTGTTGCAGTGGAGTACCACTAGCCCTCTACAACAGGTACCGGACCCAATTCGGTGGTTTTTCTTCGGCAATCCAGGTTTTCCTTTACTTCCAAAAACTGGCATGTCCATGCGTAGAATAAAATACAAACAAAACATAACCAAACTAACTTAGCCTAATGGTTAACTCAGCCCACATATACTGTTGATGGCGTCATGCAATTGTGTGGCGTTCAAGGAAAATTTGCATAACTCCGCCCACATGTATTAAATTGTTATCGACGTCATGGAAACTTGTCATGGTCTATAATCAGGCTGTGAAATAATAACTTCAGTTTTCGGGAATAATGGTTACTGAATGAGAGTTGGTGTAGACTATAAATAGAGTGTATTACATGAAAAAATGGCAATAAACGTGGTCTGCAAGTAATAAAGAATGCTATGATGTGATATTTTCTGCTGATTAAGGATCCTCCTTCCACTCCCAAAAACTGTATTTATGAATGGAAAATGTTTTAACCAGCATGACAATAACTTTAATAAATCGTTCCTGCAACTCATTTACTTAAAGGAAATTTTATGAAAAATTATTAAATTGAAAATAAACAAAAAAATAATCGTGATAAACGACAGAGTTTTGAGAGAAAAATTACATCGGGACAAGACCAGAATGTGAACCCTAAACTTTCAATCTCCACCTGGCACTACCGTTATTTGGTCCTAAATTACTTAAATTTTGAAACCCTAAACTTTCAATCTCTGGCCCAACATGTACAGCACTACCATTATTTGGCCATATATGACTTATTTTTTTTTATCCCTAAATGTTCAATCTCTGGCCCAATGGCACTGCCGTTATTTTACATCATAGCATACATTCTCCGACACTTGATTAAACTGTTTTGTTGGATGAGATTTCTAATTCGATGTTGACCTATAAACAGGATTGATTAGATGTAACCATGGTAACCGTAATGGCTAATTCTCCGATCCAATAATCATCAATTTCAACTTCATCCCCCACTTACTGAAAACCCATTGACTGGCCGTTAGCTGTTATTTATTTACCTGTTGACTCGATAACGGGAAATCCTCGACCACTTAATTGTGCTATATATGATTTTATGTATGGTACAATTTAATGACATCCATTCTCGGAAGCTTTTCCGATTCATTGGGATTCCAGAATGATGTCATGATACTAGCAAATGAATAAGACCACCCATTCAGAAAAATATTGCTAGAATAATTGCCTGTCACGAACATTCTGAACAAGAACCACTGTGTACAAGGAAAGGTTTGCTGCAGATTAAATTTTCACCCTTTTCGCACTCCACAATAACAGCAAAGATTTGTACACAATTTTACCTATATAGTAATTACATGTGAAGGGCGAAATTTACACTGAGCGAATATAGGTTTTACCAAGGAAGGGCAAACATTTGATTGGGCAAAAGTTTTCCGGGTAAACAGTTACCCTGTTTAGTTAAGCTCTGGAAAAATGGACATAGAAATGTACCTTATTTAAAAGATTATTTTCTGTCATGAAGACAAAAGGATTTTTCTTTTACTTTGTTGAAATTTTCCTAAATCTGTAAGCTATGGACAAAACTGAAATGTCTTATACAGTTGATGGTTGGTTTAAAACACTTATAAAGTACTTAAAGGAGAACTGGAAAAATCAATATGGCATGGTAATTAACTCATTCACCCCTGAAGACACATTTGAACTCCTCCAATCCAAAGGTTGGAATAGTTCATTATGAACTTTCAGGGGTGAATGAGTTAAGTCTTCGTGAACACTCAGCATCATGTTCGTGAGTTGGCGTTGAGGATCATGGTAGATTTGAAATATCTTTTTATTAGCCACTAGATAATAGGTACAGCTATATATATATATAAATCGGTAAGATAATCGTTACGTAGATTATAGGCAGACACTATACCGACACTATGATACAGAAGATGGGGTATTGATCCTATTGTTAGATTGCTCAAATCTTGTGTGGGAGTTACGGAGACAGTAATGTCTGATACGTTGTACCCACACACAGCAAATCTTTTTATTGTGAATTTATTATGCATCAGTTGTATGACATTTTAGTCGTAACAATTCAGTATCGGTGAGATGACGAGCTAACAAGATAACAAGGGCTGGGCTTGTTTGTGATATTTTATAAAAATATCTCTGCCTGACAGAAAAAAACAACATATTATCATTGTCACTAATCATGATATAGGATTTAATTTAATTTTAATTGAATACATGATGGACACAGGCACTTACTTAAATGCTTATATGCCCATATATATCATAATTTTAAAAAAAAATCAAAAGAATCGAGAATTTTATGAAAAAATATATTTTTTAAATTACTCCCGTTGGTAGATTTGTAGCTAGGTGATTAAATATCAGTTCAAGGTGTTTCCAATGATTTTCCAAACTTATTTCGAAGTCGGTATTCATTTTAGCGTATATGATTCCCGTCGTTATTCTATAGACGTGATAGGGGAGACATAATAGAAGTGTTCAAAATATTGAGGGGTGTCTATGATACAACACCATCACAGGACAGGGCCTTTGGTCAATAAAACAAGATAAAAGGATTCGAGGACATTCACTCAGTCTTGATAAATCAAGCAGCAGACTGGATGAAATGAAACACTCATTCACTCAACAAATTGTTAGCAACTGGTCGTAATAATTTCCTACCGGAGCACATGATTCAAGCACCAAATCTAATAGCTTTCAAAAAAACACATCGATAAACTCTGTGAAAGTGGTGAAAGGATATTTGGATTGACGTCACATCAAAACATTGTTATTTATTACGACTAAATAAATATGGACTATGATCTGAATATAGAGGCAGATACATGTCTGCGTTCAGAATAAACTAAGTTAACCCTTTCACCCCTATGTAACTTTAGTAGACTCTACCGTGCATTGATCTGGATGAATCCATTATGGTCTACAGTGGTGAAAGGGTTTAAAGTATGTTAAATGAGTGCCTATGGAAGACTGTTCCGTGTATATACTTGTGGTCGGGGAGTTGAACCCCTGCTCAGCTGTGTTTGTAAACTATGAGTGCAATATAATCCACAGTCACACCTCCCATTGACACTAGGACAACCTGACTTATATGTCACATGCATACAAACAGAAAGTTTATGAATTATTTATCTGTGAAAAATCGACCTCATTTCAATCAGTAAATATTTTTAATGACACCAATAATTACCATATCTAGCACACAGGAACTATGTATTTCTGTATGAACAGCCTGCTGACTGGTTGATAAAGAAGTGCGAGTCCTGGAGAGTAGCTTTTACTGCCCTGCTGAAATAAAGATAAATTACTCTGAAGGTTTCAGAAGCATTAAGTGCTGTCTGCAGTCCAAATTACCAGAACTAATTTAGCAGTATGCATTTATACGTAAAAAAAGCAATTGCCGTGCAAGGGTGGGTGCGGGGAAGTGGGCCGGGACCACCTTGCTGTTGAATATTCATTGAGTTATCAATTTTCGCATAAGTTTAATTTTTGCCTTTTTTGCCGCCAGTAACGAGGGCAAATTTATCATTAAAGAACCAACATTAGTGAACAGCATAATAAGCATAGCAATCAAATGTGAAGGTTGAAATTAACACTAGGCAAAAACAGATTTTACCAGCGAAGGGCCAAAGTTTCCCAATATACAGCAGTCATATTATAACAAAACAACAGCTAAGAATGAAGTTGAATGAAATCTGCACATAGCATTTTTCTGCCTAATGTCGTTAATAGAAGAAATAAAGACTCGTGATTAGATGTCTCCCTTATTTTCTGTTTGAGTTTGCGGCAATTCTTCATTATTGCCAAAAAGAAATTTTTTGACCAGATTTGTAAACAGATTGTGCATTCAGGTATAACATATGCTAAAATCATCGGATCCAACACTGTTCTTGCCAAAACTGGTCAGTTTTTTGAAAGGACCGTATTTTACCGCTGATAAGCCCATGTCTGGTGATAAGCCCACCCCCACTTTTACTTACTGTCCATGCACAGGGTGGGTATTGTCTTACCCTATGTCTTATACATGAACACAAAATGATATGTGGATTCAATATTAAACTAAAATAAATTAAATTTGTGTATTTTTAGGTAAGCTATATGGAGATTTACTGCGAACGTGTGCGTGATTTATTAAACCCTGGCAACAAGAATGCCCTGAGGGTGAGAGAACATCCCCTCCTGGGCCCCTATGTGGAGGACCTCTCCAAACTGGCCGTCCAGTCCTTCAAGGACATCAGCAACCTCATTGATGAGGGAAACAAAGCCAGGTAAGATTGTGGGCAACACAGCATATTCTGTGGGGAAGGCTACCAGGCAAAGTAGGGGAAAATACAACAAGAAAAGTTATGTTTAATTAAGAGTCCACCTTAATGAGGACATCAGTTATCTCATTGATGAGGGAAAGAAACAAAGCCCGGTAAGATTGAGGGCAACACAGCAAATTATGTGGGGAAGGCTACCAGGCAATGTAGGGCAAAATACAACAAGCAAAGTGTTTAATTAAGAGTCCACCTTAATGAGGGCATCAGTTATCTCATTGATGAGGGAAAGAAAGCCAGGTAAGAATGAGGGCAACATGGTAAGTGTTGTGGCAAAGGTTATAAGGTGAGGTAAGGGAAAAAGCAAAAAACCAAGTTAAGAGTGCTACTTGAGGGCCCCCGTCCTTATATGACCCTGGCTGTTGTGAGGATTTTAAACCCCAAACAAACAAACAAAAGCTTGAGGGCAAAACGGCAAGGTAAGAATGAAGTCAGAAAGTCTTAACTCAGGAGGAGGCAACTGGAGAAGGTTAAGGCAATGCTTCAAGGTAAGCGTAAGGGCGACATGCCAAGATAAAGATGAGAACAACAAGGCAAAATAAAGACAAAGGCAAGGTAGGGTTATGTAGAATTCAAGTGAAGTGGCACTATATAAATGATGCCGTTTGAAGCACGGTCCAACTACAAACAGAACACATTACATCTCCAGCACAAACGCAAGCATACACACATAGGGAGATATTAGCCTGGTGGCATATAGGACTAGTAGTTAGTGCCTGATATGGCAACTTCTGCGAATTCCTCAAAAATTGTATTGATTAATGTATATGCTAATTGTATTATTGTATATCTATGTACTGTAAAGCGCTTTGGAGTGGCTTATGTTAGCTAGATAGGGCGCTTTATCAAATGTTGTGTAATATTATTATTAGTATTGTGTTACTGTTTGGTTTAAAAGAACTGTGGCTGCCACTAACATGAATGAGACGAGCAGTCGGTCCCACGCTGTGTTTACCATTATCTTCACACAGAGGAAGAAAGACGCGGCCACTAAAATGACGGGAGAAAAGGTAGCAACTCCAACACATCATAAAATCAATTATATTAAGAATTTAATAAAAGATGTTTCAATATACATATAAGATGCAAAATGAAATTTCTTTGACTCCTATGAAACTAGATCAGGAATTTTCATAAATTTGATGCGAAAAATATTATACCGCACAATTTTTATGAAACTAATTCAGGAAATGTGATAAATTTGATGCGAAAATATTATACCGCACAATTTTTATGAGATTTACAAAAGAAAATGATTACTATAAGTAACTGTGAATTTGTGAACAGATTTATCATGCTGTTAAATATGTATAATTGATTTGAACAGCCTTGAGAAACGTGAAAAGAAAGATATTTTAATGTAAGTGTTTTGCTGTGCAGGTCAGTAAGATAAGCTTGGTTGATTTGGCGGGAAGTGAACGAGCAGACTCGACCGGAGCCACTGGGACACGTTTAAAGGAGGGTGCAAACATCAACAAGTCTCTTACCACCCTCGGCAAAGTCATATCGGCCCTCGCCGATTGTGTAAGTATATATTCGCAAGAAGGTCAAATATGCAATGTTACAAAAATAGTCTTGAGTGTGATCAATCGAAAGAGATGAAAAAAATAAAAATAAAATAGATAGTAAATAAGGGGAAACGGAAAAGCAAAAGCAAAATCATAAGAAAAATGATGTTCAGCTTGACAGTATTTAAGTGATTTTGTACAGGTTTGTTTTGCCGTCAGCTTCAAATTAGATTTCAAGGTATTAATAAAGGTTTATATTCTTAACTTAAAACGGTATTTACACATGACTCAGAAAAAAATGTGTTTTTAAATGTGTCATCCTAACTTTATATTACACCGAGCAATAGCAGGTTAAGGAATTGTGATATAGATTTGTTAACAGAAACTCTTTGAAATGATTAGTTCATTTTGAAATAAAGATTAATGTCTATGTCAAAATTTTCTACTTACTCTGTGAGAATTCTTAATTTTCTCTATCGCTTCTCCCCCATATAGAGTGCTCTAGAAAGTTTTGGGAAAGTAAGTTATATCGTCCAGCGGAACAACTTCAGTGTTTTTGTTATTGTCTCCCCTGTTTTTGTGTATGTCGGCTCTGTTTTTGTGATTGTCTCCCCTGTTTTGTGCTTGTCTCCCCTATTTTTGTGCTTGCCTCCCCTGTTTTTATGTGTATCTTTCCTGGTATATATGTTTATTTCTGTGTCAATCTTTCATTTCCTCTTTTTGTATTACCCATTACACAAGCAACACTGGATGAAGTGACTTGCCATTATGAGATCGATGTTTTCATTTGTCACTTGAAGCTAGATATGTATAGTCAACCAATGAAAATCAGTGTAACATTTATATGTATCAGATCTATTTGTACTGTAAAATATGCATTATCTATGAAATAATGTTTTCCAAAATTTTACATCTTTTAACAAAGATTTTTTTGTTATTATTATAGAATTGGAATTTCTTGCTCTAAAAAGTCACCTCATATTAACACGATACTGATGCATTTGCGTTCATTTTCATTGGTTTGGACATTGGTAGTTTGTTTACTGTAAAGATATTTTTTTGAGTTTGTTTATCATAATGTTGTTTACAGCTATGATTTGAAGAGAAACTGAACCTTGTGTAAAGTTGACATCCTTACCATTTAATGTAAAATTATGATAAAAAAATATTTTAGTTTAAGTTTTAAAAATATAGATCGTGTTTTATTATGTGCTGATGATCAATTATGAGAAATTATTATCAATTTTAAGATTAATTGAAGTCCAGTTACTTTTCAATTGGTTAATAGCCCATTATTGACCCTTCATTAGGATTTACACTCAAAATGAAATTAACGGGTTTTTACAATTCTATTATTGTAAATATGAGATATTACATGATATTTTTCAGAAATGACGAAAATTACGCCAGCAAGAAAGATAATAATTCGTTAAGTTGTATGATGTCGGGTAACAGACTTCAGATTGACAGGTGTAAAATAAATTCAAGAAAAGTGCTAAGTTCAGAAGTGGTGATTCCATGATTTTGTGTTGAAAACAAAAATTGTCACTTTTTAACATGAACCTTTTAACCCTTTCACCACTGTAGACCGTAATGGACTCATCCATATCAATGCATGGTAGAGTCTACTGAAGTTACATAGGGGTGAAAGGGTTAAGGTTTGGGGAAGTTAAAGAATAGATCAATGTCAATTTTCAAAGGGTAAAAACTGCAATTCTGTCTGTCATATACCAATTTTAGGAGTCAAAAACCTTCTCCCCTTAAATTTGGAGAGTCAAAATACATGTCAAATAAACGTTACTATAAAATCCAATCTAGAGTCAAAGCTAATTTTGGGGAGTCAAAAACATACTGTTTAGAGCCTTTTGAAAGCTCTGAATAATGTAGCATTAATAAACTTCAAGGTGTGTATTATTTCTCTCTTTCAGGCAAGTAAAAAGAAGAAAAAGGAGAATTTCATTCCGTACCGAGATTCTGTTCTTACCTGGCTCCTCAGAGAAAATCTTGGTAAGTAAATATAACATGTGAAGCCGGTCCATCAAAGTTTTACTTCCCGTAATATGCGAGTACATATTTATACAGCAGGTTAGCATGGAGCGACATAGGTCAAGTATTAACCTTTGCGAGATTTAGGTTGGTAATTGAAATAAATATTTTACCACAAAAGGAAATAGATTAATGACATGAATTGGCACAAATATTCTTCCTCCTTAACCATATTTGCCAACTTTTTAAACTTTTCAGCTGGGGGTGGGGGTGGGGGGGGTGGGGGATTAAAAACAAAAATAAAAACTAAATGTATGGCTGTATACACCCAAGGGGGAAAATAACACTTTTAAATGGAATCTTTTGAGCTGTTCTTTCATATAAAACCAACAGATCTTCAAAAATAGGAATAATTTAGCTAATTCACTGGTTGAAAATGCTCAATTTTAGGGTCCGAAATTGGAAGTTTCCCTCAAAATTAGGGAGAGTTTGCAGGTATGCTTACGTGTGTGTCTATTTGTGTGACAGGTGGGAACTCTAAGACCGCCATGGTAGCTGCCCTGAGTCCTGCCGACATCAACTACGATGAAACTCTCAGTACTTTGAGGTATACTATCATTCCTTTTTAGATTTTCTCAGATGAATGACGGTAACATATAATTTGCAAATCGTGCTAATTATTTCTTTGAATTTAAATAAACAATGGTAGGTATTGTTGTTGAATAGTTATTATAAATAACAGCTGCATTTGTGTGTGAGTGTGTAAGAGGGCGGGGGGGGGGGCACAATTTTACTGAAAGAAATATACTTTTGAACATCATGAAATTCCTGAACTCATTCACCCCTACATATTTAAATTGGACTTGACCAGACCTTGATTTGGTAAGGTTCAAATGTGACTTAGAGGTGAATGGGTTAAACAAAACAACTTTGCAGTTCATTATCAAATGAATTTAAGGTTGGTTGCAGACTATTCCAGCATGTCAACTAGAAAATTCCAAGAAAGAATCTTTTACATTTCAAATTAATTTTTAAGTCTAATATTGTCAGGTTTATCACATAACCATAATTAATGTAAAGGATATACTGAAAAAGGCATTCTAGCTTGTCCTTAATTTACATAAAGGCAGATAATGCAAATTGTTAGACTAGCAGTATTGTCCTTGTAATGGATAACTTTGACATCATGTGTGTTAAATGTGTGTATTAAGAGTAGAAAAATGCACAGTCAGACCATTTTTTAAACCCGGGATCCTCCAAACTCTAGACGGATGCTCTACAAATTGAGCTACCTCACAGGTCACCGACGAGCGACTCAGTCCAGTTCTGCTACATTCCTCCGTCCTTTTTCTAAGTCTTCGCCCCCGTAGACACAACTATTAACAACCCAGGTTCGGGTAGCCCCATGTCACAGGGGGCACCAGATGTAATAGGAGTGGAGAAATGCACTGGGTTCGAACCCGGTACCGTCTGAACTCGAGATGGACGCTCTACCAATTGAGCTACCTGGTCGACGACGATCCACCCAGTCCAGTTCCACTACACTGTGTTTAGTTCAGATTGTGAATTTAATTTTACTCACCAATTTTCTAGAAAGTTACACTGACCATAACTTTTATATTTGATCCATACAGGTATGCTGACCGAGCCAAGCAAATTGTATGTAAGGCAGTGGTCAATGAAGACCCCAATGCCAGAATTATCCGGGAACTCAAAGAGGAGGTGGCCAAACTGCGCGAAATTCTTGTCCAAGAGGGGATAGAGCTTGGGGCAGGTAAGTCTGGTCTGACTTCTATATGTGCTAATGGCATATGGATCTCATACAAATTAGATAAAGAAATTGCAATAAGTTTGGACAGTCTCAACTCATTCACCCCTGAAGACATATTTGAACTCTTCCAATTCAAAGGTAGGAATAGTTCATTATGAAATTTCAGGGGTGAATTAGTTAATTGATGTTATCCTGACCTGTATGTTGTAATGTTGTCTTAATGTCCAAATTATGACAGACTATCTTCTAGTGTAAGTTGAATATTTTTTCATTTTTTTCATTTTTATTTTTTTAATTTTTTCTGTTTTCTGAATGATATCATAAAACTTTAGGTCTCCTATCCAAAAGTAATATGTACTACCCAACTTGTTTTGAAACTTTTATGAGTTGTAATTGGATCAAGGTCAATCATTTGAGAACATGTCTAGATGCTACCCAGAAAAGTGCATTGAAAACCCTAAGGTAATTTCTGATAATTACAAAATTATAGTTTTTAGCTCACCTGCCCGAAGGGCAAGTGAGCTTATGTTATGGTGCGGCATCCGTCGTCCGTCCGTCCGTCCGTCCGTCCGTCCGTCCGTCCGTCCGTCCGTCCGTC